>NC_087388.1:2806798-2809571 GCF_963675165.1 Halichondria panicea
ACAGACACCCACACAACACACCCACACACGGCTTGCACACATCACACACACGCACACACCACACGGCCTGCACACCCCCTCCCCACACACACACAAACAATGCGTGGGCACACCCCCTCCACACACACACACACACTCACACACCACACACACACACCACACACACCACACACACACACACACCACACACAGACACACACACACAACACACACCACACAAACACACGGCTTACACACACCACACATACGCCCACACCACACATACGCACACACCACACGGCCTGCACACCACTCCCCACACACACACAAACACGACGACACGGCGTGCACACCAAACACACACACACACACACCACACACACACACCACACACACCACACACACATCACACACAGACACACACACAACACACACCACACAAACACACGGCTTGCACACACCACACACGCACACACCACACGGCCTGCACACCCCTCCCCACACACACACAAACACGGCGACACGGCGTGCACACCACACACGACCCCTCCACACACACACACACATACACTACCCCTCCACACACACACACACACACATACACAAACACTGCGTGTGTGTTGTGTTTGTGGAAGTTGGGGGTGTGTGCACGCCGTGTCTGTGTGTGGTGTGTGTGTGTGTGGTGTGTGTGTTGTGTGTGTGTGTGGAGGTGTGCATGCCGTGTGTGTGTGTTGGTGGGCAGTGCACGCTGTGTGTGTGGTGTGTGTGTTGTGTGTGTGTGTGCGTGTGTGTGGGGGAGTGTGCACACCGTGTGAGTGTGTGTGGCGGGAGGTGTGCACGCATGTGGTGTGTGTGTGGGGGGGTGTGTTGTGGGGGGTGTGTGGTTTGTGTTGTGTGTGTGTGTGTGTGTGTGTGTGGTATGTGTGTGTGTGGGGGGTGTGTATGCGTGTGGTGTGTGTGTGTGTGTAGGGGTGGGTGCACGCTATGTGTGTGTGGGTATGCAAGCTGTGTATGTGTGTGTGGCAGGGGGAGTGCCCGCAAGTGTGTGTGTGTGTGTATGTGTGTAGGGGTGTGCACGCAAGTGTGTGTGGGTGTGTGTGTGTGTGTGTGTGTGTGTAGGGGTGTGTATGTGTGGGGTATGAACACCGTGTGTCTGTGTGTGTTGTGTGTAGGGGGGGTGTGCACGCCGTGTGTGTGCGTATGTGTGGGGGGGGTTGTGCACGCCGTATGTGTGTGGGGGGCATGCGGGGGGGGGGTGTGTACGCGTGTGGTGTGTGTGCATGTGTGTGTGTGTGTGCACGCCGTGTGGGTGTTGGATGTTGTGTGTATGGGGGTGTGCACACAGTGTGTGTGTGTGGCAGGGGGTGTGCACGCATGTGGTGTGTGTGTGTGTGTAGGGGTGTGTATGTGTGTGGGGGGGGTGCACGCCGTGTGTGTGTTGTGGGGGGGGGTGTGCACGCCGTGTGTGTGTGTGGTTTGTGTTGTGTGTGTGTGGTATGTGTGTGAGGGGGGTGTGCATGTGTGTGGTGTGTGTGTGTGTATTGCACCCCGTGTGTGTGTGTGTGTATGTGGTGCACGCCATGTGTGTGTGTGTGTGTGCGTATGTGTGGGTGGGTATGCACGCTGCGTGTGTGTGTGTGTGTGTGTGTGGCAGGGGGTGTGCACGCATGTGTTGTGTATGTGTGTGTGTAGGGGTGTGTATGTGTGTGGGGGGTGCAAACCGTGTGTGTGTTGTGTGTACGTGGGGTGTGCACGTGTGTGTGTGTGTGTGTGTGTATGTGTGTGGGGGGTGCAAACCGTGTGTGTGTTGTGTGTACGTGGGGTGTGCACGTGTGTGTGTGTGTGTGTGTGTATGTGTGGGGGGTTGTGCGTGGGGTTGTGCACGCTGTGTGTCTGGGGGGTGTGTGCACGCTATGTGTGTTTGGGGGGTGTGTGCACGCCGTGTGGTTGTTGTGTATGTGTGGGGGGGTTCACCGTGTGTGGGTGTAGCTTTTCTCAAATTGGGCATGAATTAGCTAACGGTAGTGGTGAACAAGGGAGTGTAATTGATTGCCCACAAACACGGCGTGCACACCACACACACACACACACAAACACAACACACCACACACACGCGGCTTGCATACACAAACACATACACACAAAACACCACACACACTCAGCTTGCACATACCACACACACGCACACACCACACGGCTTGCACACCCCCTCCCCATACACACCACACACAACAAACACACGGTGTGCACATCCCCCAAACACCCACAAACACGGCGTGCACACCACACACACACACACCACACTCCACACACACACACAGTGTGCACACCCCCCACACACACACAACACATACACACCACCCACACACGGCATGCACACCCCACCCCACACAAACACACACAACACACACACACAAAACACTCACACACCACACACACACGGCGTGCACACTCCCACTCCCCCACATACACACACACACAACACACAGACTCGGCGTGCACACCCCCTACACACACACACACACGCCACACACAGACACAAACACACACAACACACCTCACACACACGGCTTGCACACACACAACACACCACACACAAACACGGTGTGCACACCACACACACAAATACGGCATGCAAACCACACACACACACACACACACACACACACGGTGTGCGCACCACAACACACACACACACACAAAAAACGCAGCATGCACACCACACACACACACACACACACACACACACACACACACACACACACACATGGCGTGCACACCCCCCTCCACACAC